>NC_056745.1:765026645-765057859 GCF_019279795.1 Protopterus annectens
ATGTGCTGCCTTTAAACTTTCATGTGTTTTGCCACATCCTGTTCTTTCCATCAGTCTGATCTGACTGACCGATCTTGGGGCTGCTTGTCAGATCTGAGGTGGCAAAGCTAGTGTTCCAACTTCTACCTCCTCTAGCTTTTCCCTTTCAAAAAAGAAGATTGTGTTTGTCTTGATTGTCTGATAAGTAAGTTGTGCTTCATAGGTTGCTGTTCAATGGGTTGAAGTTTCTATGAATTGTCAAACTTGCTTAATAATAATAATGTGGGCATACTAATTTCTGTTAGCGAATGGGTGACCTATAGATTGCACCCGGATTGGAGACCAGATGTTCTCCAGCAGGGTGTTGATCTGCAGGTAATGCCTGCTGAAAAATGAGTTCACCGCTTCATGGCAGCATATCAAGCCATAGCAGTTTTTCAGTCTGAGCAGCAAACAGCTGTCATTATTTTATGCTCGCTAAGCAGTGCTTTTGCTGTTTAGTGAGTGTAAAATAAAGAAAATTAAAATAAAGCAAGTGTTTCTGTGTGAGAGCTTCAGATATTTTACACTCGCTAAGCAGTGCTTTTGATGTTTAGAGTGCAAAAACAAGAAAAACAGAAAGGTGTGTTTTTGTGTTTGCTTGTGTGAGTGAATGCATGCATAAATGCAGAAGACTGTGTGTGAGAGTAAAGAATGAGAGCAATCCCTGGCAGCAGTTAAGGAGGTTTGTGTACCTCATTACTTCTTAGCTAAAGATATCTGGAAAAGCCTAAAATAAACGGGGGTCAAAGGCTCAAAATAAGAACATATTTTAAATGCTGCAGTTAAAAAATCTGTTACTTTAATATTAGAATTTGTGTTGGCATGCGTTTTCCAAAGCTGTGTGTGAGATTGCCCACTGGCAGCAGCAGTAAAAAGGTTTACCTAAAATTAAAGGTGGGATAAAGGCTCAAAAATAGGAACAGATTTTAATTATTACTCTTGTAAAATTACATGCTTAAATGAAATGGTTTGTGTTGGCATGAATTTTCTGAAGGAAGTATAAGTCTGAAACTCAATTTATGTCATTATTTAGTAACTTCAATCTTCAATGACTGGCAACAACCCAAACATTTCAGGAGTAAGGGACAAAAAAATAAATACCGAAATATTTTAAGTGTTCTTTTGGATATAAAATGCTTCCTCCAACACCATTAACCTATACTAGAGCAAGTTTGAAACATTAGGCAAAGAAACTACATCAAAACTATATAAAAAATTGTATAGTAATACAAAAGTAAAACAATTTTATAGACAGCCCATTCTGTGTAAGCACAGTAATGTGTGTGTGTGTGTGTGTGTGTGTGTGTATTGTAGAAATGATGCCCTTCCAGGGGTATAGAGGCTGTCCACCTTGGAACACTATTTCCACAGTAACACACACACCGTTGGGCCTTATTGCTTGCTTGAGACATCCAAATGAGCATCAGAATGTTGAACACAAATTGTCTACAATGTGTGAACATAGACAAACTGCTATGCATGTGTTGAGGAATAACCTCTGTGTATTCAAAGTTTTAAATTAAAAAATGCATCCTCTTTTTTTTCTTTTGAGGAGCAAGCCCTCGTTAACCCCATCTATAGATGTATACAGATACATAATTAGGAGTTTCAAGTGTTACAAGTGTGGCTATAAAAGACTGTGAAGGATGCTCATGAGCTGAATTTCACTACCCGGGGGTAGTGCAGACCACCTAGGCATGGAGTGCTCCATTTATAAAGCCTTTGACCAAAGGGCTTGATCTGCCAGGAAGAGCAAGGTAGTGGTCAAGGGCATTCTTTCTCCCAAACCTGAAGGAGAAAAGGCCAAGAAATGTAGTGACAAGCCTAAGTCCTGAGACGAGCAGGGAGAGAGAGAGAAATAATGAAAAGATGAGGATTTGTCATTGATGCTGAAATTGCTGAGAAGCTTCTCCGTCTAGATCAGAGGTAGAACAGCTGTGTTCCTCTGATCCTCTTTTGATCAGATATCATAAAAGCGATGACCAAGTAGAATCCTGTTCATCAGGACCACCTTCAATTTCCTCATTCAGGTTCTGTAAGTCTTTCAGAAGAACCTCTGACTTGAGTTGGACCATATGATGACTGCATTCTTGGAAATGGATGCAAGTGTCCTGCCTCCTCTCTGTCAGTGCCGAGGGTGGAAAGGGAAGGTTTTGCTTTTTACTGCTTCCTCAGATTTTAATATGATATGGTAGCTGTGTGCTTGAAAGAATGTTGCATCATTTTTTTTTTCTATCTGTCGGATAGGACATCCCTACCCCTTCTATGGATCTAGGTGAAGACTGTGGGGAAGCTTTTACCTTATGGAAAATTCTAGGTAGTAAATTCTAGCTGGGAAAGCTTGCTTAAGCAGAACAGGTACTTTACTGGAAAAGTTGGTTCAAGCTGAAGTACTGGCTTTGCTGGCTTGGATCTGGCAAGAGAAAGACTTATAAAGCAGCCTGAAGATTCTCTGCCTCAGAGGCATGAGAGGATCCAGCATTCCAAGTGCATTTCTCTTTTTCTAGTCCTTGCTGTGAGAATATATTTTGCATGAACTAAGGGTCTGACTGTGACTGCCCTAGTTTACAAAAAAAAAAAAAAAAAAAAACTCTCACTTCGGCATGATTAAAAAAAAAATGAAACTCAGGAGTTATTCATACAAAAAAAGTACACATCTCTCTGAAATGTCAGCTCCACCAAATTGGATAATTGTTGTAGAGATTTGAAGATATACTACAATTATGTTCCAACCAGCTTACATTTATAGGCAGTCTCTTTAAAATGAGACCTGTTTAAGAAGGTGATCTGTTTTAAATTCGAGACTTATTTCTGTATAAATGTACTGCATTTTAAAATTAAGAAAATACTACCAAGGTCTGGAATTGTAGTGTGTGTTGAAGGATAATTTCTTTACACTTGTAAGCAGGTGGTGATGAGATCAGTTTCATCCACAGCCTGATCTGATTTGCCCTCTTAGTGGGTTGTAGTACTTTGTGAAGGTAATTATAGGTAAGGTGTAAATGGTCTTGCAATTTGCCTTGAAATTCTTGACACTTCTGCTTAACTGTAATTAGAGCTTACCTTGTTCATGATTTTGTAGTTTGTGTACAAGCAATAAAATCAAGATGGCAGAGGTGCTCCCCATAGTTACCTGCCAAATTGCTGCAAAAAAATTATAAAAGTACAACGTAAAACTGAGCTAACCAGCTAAAAAAATCAGCAGAAATTAATTAAATTACCTACGTTGTGTTTAACAGATGCAGTGTGACTTTAACAAATCAAGGGGACGCCTACAAAATTATTGGAGCTAGCACTGTGATATCATGTAATGTGCAAGATTAGATTTCACTTAAATGTAGTTTTAGACCTAGTGTTTTCTTTGCATAGGCCTAGAAATGCAGCCATATTAAATCAGGCGTGCATATTCATTTTACACGAAGATTCAGTAGAAAGGAATACTGTTGATGTACCAACAGTATGTGAGAAGAACATGTTTCTGCTCCAGGTACTGACTTGGATTACATACTGCAGTCCATTTCTGCCTGATCTACCACAGTTCCACAATTAGCGCAAACAGTTGATGGACTTTATAACAAACATAACTTGGACTTGGTTAGCAGAGGACATAATTGTTCAGTCCTCTGGACAGTCTTTTATTACCCCTGGTCAGACAAAATAGCTTGGAGTCTACTAACTTAAGAGCAACTGTTTCTTTAAATTCTCATGCTGTGCAGGGTGCTTCTTGTTTGCATGACCATGCTGGAAGCTTCAGTGAGAGAAACGGTGTTTTTTTTTTTTTTTTTCAGTTGAACAATAGTTAAGTAAAGAAACTGCCTGGGGAAACCATGAATGTTGTCAGTGGGACTTTGGGCCAACAAATAAATTTATTTTAAAGAACTGGTGCTCAAGTGCAGAAAACTGCAGCTTGAAAACTTATCTTCATGAATGCCTGAAATGTGAGCATGTTTTCAAAGGTCTGCGCATGTGGAAGTATCCCACGGGACTACTAAAGAACTCACAATTACACCAGGACTTGTTAAAACTATTTAACAGGCAAGGTTGTGAACCTTTGAATTTATTAATTACTGATAACAGAAAGATGGTGTTGCTGCTTAATGATGCTAACAAACTTGATGTTAACATTAAGAATGGTGTGCTGTTTGAACAAAACGTTAGACTGCAATTGTATTTTTCATGATGTCGACTAACTTAATTGAATTGAAAAATAGGAAGGATAGAAAGTTTTATCCAGGGACAAACTTGATTATGACAATGGGAAGGCCTACCCCGGCCCCCCCCATGGGACAACAAAGTCAATTTTATGATAGACTAGAAAGGCCTCAGGATGGTGAAGTGAATAATTTCAACATTTCTCAACAAGATGCCCCTTTAGGCTCACCTCCTTTGAGGAGATCACAACAAATAAACCAAAGGGTTGGGGGACATGGGAATTGGAGCCATGGACAGGCATCATACCAAGATCAACAGAGGGAGGTGCAGAACAGGTGGGGAGACAGGAACCCTCCTATTACAGATGGAACCAAATATTGTGGATGGGGGATCTCGCATCCCTGATTTAAATCGAATGCATGACCTGAGTTCTAACAATTTGCATCAAGTTGCGGTCCGTGCCGAATGGTCAGACCTGACTGGGACAGGCATTGAGGTTAGCCTTGATAACATGGTATTCACCAATTTCGATACTCAAATTATTTAGAATAGTGCAAATGATTTCAACATTTATAATCAGAGTCATATTATGGTCAGTGCCGAATGGACAAACCTGTTAAAGGGCTTAACTTTGTTTCTGCCAGAAGGGCTAGCTTGCTTGAAAGAATTTTGCAGGTCAAAACATTCACTAGAAAACTGAATCCTGCTTTACATTTTCAGCAAAGGGAGAATGTGAGACATCCATCTATAATTCTAAAAAGGCCTAGAACTTTTATTCCATCCCCACACCCTGTGGTACATATGTTCAAGATGCTCTTGTGAGAGTGAGATCAGGACTTCAAGATCTGGTAATAATCCGACAACAAATATGACGGCACATGAAACTAGCCTACTACAGAATATTTTAGATAAGACTATCAGAATCATGAAATCGGACAAGGGTGGGGGTCTGGTTTTTATGGATGGTAGAGGACTATAATAGTAGAATGTATAGTATGTTATACAGTGACACTTGCGTCAAGATTTCTCGAAACAAACTTAATATAGCCCATAGAAACATTGATCTGACTTTAGGTTAACTATTGCTTAATGGGCAAATTAGTTTAGAAGAACATGTTATTTTGGAAATAAGTTACCCAAGAGCTCCTACTATTTTTGGAATCCTTAAAATCTAGAAGTCCATTTCCAACCCCCCCTCTTCATCCCATTGTGGACGCTAAGGCATCCAAGACTTTTGGAATTGCTAAGTTCATCGATTCGAAAGTCAAACATGTACTTAACCAACGGGCCACCCTTTTTAAGGATTCCTGAAATTTCTGGAGTAAGATCGGCTAGGACATATATGATGATGATCTGCTAATGTTAACCATTGACATTTGTGATCTTTTTTCTGTCATACCCCATGATCAAGGAGTAGAATGGCTCTGAGTTTTTATGTAGTAACACTACTATGAGGCACAATACTATATTGACAATAAGAACTTGTATGGAACTAGTATTGGAAAATAACTTCTTGTTTTTTGATGGCCAGCTATTTAGACAGACAGGGGGTGGCCATGGGCGCTTGTTGCGTATAGGCCCTAGGGCCGATAGCCTAGTACCAACCTATGAACCTGTTTTTGCCAATATAGTTTTGGTGCACTGGGAAGACCCTTTTTGTTTAAATTCACCATTTAATGATTGCTGGGCCTTATATGACCATTACCTGGATGACAGTGTTGTTTTGGAAAGAAGGTGTCGATAAATTTTCTTTTCAATATATTCATGAGACTACATCTTTTTTGAAGTTCACCATGTATGTTGACAAAGACAAACTTAATTACTTGGATGTGACTATTAAGAAAAACTATGACAAAAAAAACTTCACCTCACAGTTGTACAGGAAACCCACATACTCTAACTCTCTCTTGCATTTCTGTAGCTGGCATCCGATGCATGAAAAAAGAGCCCTAGTAAAGGGACAGTTTGTTAGGCTAGCCAGAATAGTGTCGGGTAGTGATGATTTTTTTTAGGGGAATGTAGGGTCTTGACAGGCATGTTAAAGTGATGAGCTTACCCAGACTCATTTGTGAGCAACAATAGCTAGTGAGGTTAAGAGGAAAAGGACTGATAGTGTATTTAGGGCATTGTTGTACTCCGAAATTGATGGTACTGACAGAATGTCCGTGGAACCTTTGCTAGAGTTAAAATCTGTGTATTTTTTATAATTTATTGCTTGTTTTTTTTTGCATTTCATATTTTACATTTTTTTTATGTTGTTGTATTGTTTTATATAATCTTGGTTTTAAATAACTGAGTTTTGTTTAAGAGCTCGTTATGGGAGTGTCCCTATGTGAGTGTTTGACCAGTCAGTGGGGAGAATTGTGTATTTGAAGTCAGTGATTTCTTTGTAATTTTATTCTGAAGAAGTCTGACATTTGTTTCAGACTAAAGCACTTTATAAACATCTGTGGAGTGGTACCTGTGCTGAACTGTTGTTTTCTGCATCATTTTCCTGGTGTGCGGTATATTAAATACAAACAGTCTTGGGAACCAAGGTTAAAGAAGAGTGCAGAACTTGTAGGAGAGTTACAGGGTTTTGCTATTAGAAGATGTACTTCAGACAGAACTAAGTTTGACCTGATATGTTTAGTCATTGCAGTGCAGTCCACAGAAGTTTGGTACAGATAAATCCAGAGTGAGTGCAGAAGCCAGCTCAAATATCCAGTGTTCCAGAATATTATATTGTCCCAGTCCCCTTCAGTAACACACATCATACCAAATGACATTTGACTACCTTTATTAGATTTCGAGAACATAACTTTGATCACCAACTTTATTAATTACAACTATTCATGATATAATTGACTCTAAATACAGCATAACATCCTTGTAATTTTAATCAGGGCAGAGTACCTAATCACCCTGCCCAGTAAGCAGCGTCCATACCTCTACTCACTTATGAAGCAGCATCCCAACTCACTTTATACACTATCCATTGAATTACCTTCACCAAATAAGCACCATCCTTACCTCAGCTTGCTTATCTATTCAGCAAGCTTCCTCCAACTACTCATTTTCTTTCCCCAGATCCATGAAATGAACATCCAGACATCAGAGGGGGAACAGAAGAGGGAAAGCCTATCCCTCTTCTCCGCCAACCAGCCTGACTAGGCTGTTCCCCCTCCCTTCTATCCAAAATTGTTCAATCCACTTCCCATAAAGGGAAAGGTCAAGCCAAACATCATTTGGTTTACCCATCATCTGTAAAGCACCTTAGAATCCTGTCATAAACCCCTTTGCCATGCATCACTGAAATGCATCCTAATGAAACTAAATAAAGTAGGATTACAGTGACCCCATTGTAACACCGAAACATCCACACCAAGAGAACACATACCCTTTTGGCCCACTGCCTTCAAAGCTGAAGTCATGACTCATCCTGAATGTTTTGACAGTCTATAACCACAACAAAACCGCAAACTATAACCCCTTGAACTCAAGACAGCAGCCAGTCAAACTAGTAGCAAGTCTCACCCCCAAAACCCTGATAACCGTATCCTGTCACCTTAGCCCACCCACTACCCACTTCTGTATGTGCAACAATTTCATTACTGTAGGGAATAGTCCAACTCCAAAACGTTTGATTTCTGCCATCTAAGGTTAGGACATTAAACACCCCTTGACCTAGTTCCTGAAAACTCACCTATGCTCAACAGTGAAATACTCCACGTGCCAATCCATAAATACCCCCAATTCCCTCATTACTAAACCATTCTTAACCCGTTTGTCCCTAGCCTTTGCCCTCAAAAGCTCTCTTTCCTTATGTTACCTATACCACTAATATCCCACAGCTGCCTTATCATGCAACCAAGCTTCCTTAAACCATCTACCTCCCCTGTAACAACGCACCCAGTTTCTAAAATTACCCCAACACAGCCACCTACCTACCATGTTTCCTAAAACCCTATCTACAAAATTCACCCAAACCTCAAGTGAAATGATCGTTGTGCTATTCTGTAAAACCTTAACCTGGTATGTAACATTAACACTACCTATTCAAAAGACAAATTTGTCACCCCAAGATGCCACCCGTTCGGAGCAAAGTCCAGCCTCATGCCAAACACCTCCTTGGTCCTTCCCCCACATATGGTTCAAACAAGCGGATGAGTGAATTCGACCACCCAAGGTTCCAAGAAAGCAAGGATTGAACTTCACTGGCTTGCAGGAGCTGTAGGGTGGTAGCCTAAGTTCCTGTGCTCCTATGAACATTGTGACTCTATGCATCCCTTGAGATCCCCACACTCCCATAAACCATCCAACAGTTTTCCCATTGGCCCCCTTAACCTACCTCTTCCTTACTTGCCTTCTATACCAATGCAATAATCAGCTCCCAGTAACTAAGCACAGAGTTCAAACGTGCCTTACTAAGATTTAGTCAGACTCTCCTTGTGCCCCATTCAAGTGACAAAAATGTCTATCCTTGCACATCACCTTTCATATCCCCTTTTCAAGCCACCGCATGATGCCCTCTGCACTCCAGCAATCTGCAAAGAAAGAAACGATGATAAATTATATGTGCACCATACCATGATTACTTAACATGGAGGCACTGACCAGGACCCCTGCCACCCCATCAAACCCTTAACTATGGCCAATGGCCATGTTTCCTTTACTATTTAATGCAAATGCCCAAAAGCAGGGACACCTTCCAACATTTAATAGAACAAATTGTACAACCCATTAACCCTGATATCATAAACTCAAAATGCCTGTCCTTTGACTAGCAGTATAAAATCCTGTACCAAAACTCAACAACTTTGAAATCAACTTACTTCCATCAGTAACTGTTGCCCACTGGTGTTCCCTTGTGTAACCTCACTCACCACTGCTTCCATCATCTGTGAATTCACTGTATCGCTACAGCTGATACTGGGCACACCACCATCTACAAAGAAATTAACAAAATTAAACCCTCTAATTGTAACAAACAGGCTCCACCTTATACCCACCCATTCCAAATCACAGCCGCAGCGTTCCAAGACCCCACCTGCAAGAAAGAAAAAGACATGTAAAACATCCAAAATACATCACACATTCCAAGGTATCTTAAAGGACAACCTATCCTGCCAATCCGGGAAGGAATGTACCACCACCACTCCCATCTATGAGAACGCAGCCATAATTGAAGCTATGCGTCCAATGACCCTATCAAATACCCAAGATAAATTTAACTACTAGTTGAGTATGTTGAAAGTAAACCCCACACATGAAGGGACCTATCAATATCCACCACCCGGGTAACCTTGCGATTGCAGACCACATTCTGGCAGCGTCTTTACAAAAGCATATAGATTACTCTGTCCTTACACAAATAACTACTACAAACTTCAATATCTATGTCAAGATAAACAACATTAATGTGCAAGCAACTATTTGGGAACTTTTCCTTTTGTCCCCTCCACCAAATGCTAGGCTCAGCTAACCATCAAGGACCCCTTTAGCACATCCATATAACCACACCACTAGCTTTCACAACTTATAGCTGCCAAGAATGTATTAATTCCTACATATCAGATTTAACACTGCAAGTGAACTCATAATCAGAATGTTGTAAGAAGAGTCACCAAAGTGCAAAACTACACTGTTCCATTATGTAGCATTTTAAAACAGTGAGTAACCAGGAGAGATGGACCACCAGAGCACAAAACTACATTGTAAGAACAAAACTACACTGTTCCATTATATAGTTGCTTAGAAATGTCTATTTTAAGAAACCATAATGATCTCCAAGGATCCACAGTCCTTGCAGGAATAAAAGTGTGGCACAGACTTTATTTAGAACATCCATAGACCACTGTTATAAAATCCTAGCTATTTGTACTATTCTGAGGATTCATTTGTCCAAGTTATTAATCTAAAGATAGGATAACTGAAAATGCTTGGAATATGTCTTGTCAACCTACCTTCCTGCCATATCAATACCTTCTCTACTCGTTGACCTTACCCCAAGGTTCTCTCTCCCCCTTCTCCGACTCCTACAGAGTTGCCTCCAGAGGTTTGTTAAAAAAAAAAAAAAAAAAAAAAGCGCATGTGCGGTGAGAATCATTAAACATGAATTCCTGCCAGCCCACTAAAGCATTGAACTGTAAGAGCTACCTCCAAGTACATCAAAAACATCCACATCAGAAAACCACAAACCAACAGAGATCTGGCCAGCAGCACAACTCCCCCGCTCGAACAACCAGACCACCAGCTTAACCCACTCCAAATCTGCAAGCCTGCAACATGGCACCACAACAACCCAGTGCCAATTCATATTGGCAAGCACACTTCTCTAACCAAAGATGTGGGAAGAGAGGGAATGTGGATCAAATGGTCAGCCAGAGTCCTGCCCTTCAACTGCTTGATTCAGGACAAGCCAATCTCCGAAATGTTGCCACTGACTGGCTAGAACTCTCAACCCCACTATTTCGCCATAAAGCAAAGGAACATGGCAAAACGAGATCAAAGCCACCAAAACAATCTGCTGCAACCAAATACCCACACACCCATTCTTGTCCAGATCCCCAGCCTTTCACACATGATTATAACCCCTCAGATAATTGCACGCATTTCCAGCTGCCCCTACTGGAACTTCACTAATAGCCAAATGTCTCAAGTTGCTAAACGAACAAGGTAATTCCACTTCCATTTCAACAGAATATAATACTTGCTTAATAGACTCTGTTAATGTAACTACTTCAAGTCAGCAAGACATTCACTTGACTCCCTCTTCTCCTTTGACTCAGGCTTTAGATATAGCTTCAGTCACCATAAATTTTTGCTCTTCACATATATCAGAAATAAGACTTTCATTCGGTTCCACTTAATGTTGAAGCACAGCAAAAAGAAAGCAATTAACATCAAAACTCTTCACATTTATCCAACCCCCCTTTTCCTATTTATAACAATGTCTTCAACTTTACTTATATTCCCCACCAAGAGCCAGTTCTGTAACAATAAACCCCAAGTGTTTCCTCATCAACTGTTCCAAGTCCCAACCCTGCTCTCTGCTGCATCCATGTGGGTATGAAATACCGCCAACAGGGATGGGGGTGGAACACACTCCTCTCCCGCAGTGTCTCCATGACTGCATAAGGGTGAAAACAACAAAATTACATTTTCCACATTTACGCAAACCAGTGAAAGTCACTCATGGCCCCAGCTGAGGGCAGCACTCCAACCCGGCCATGATGCTGATCGAACAATGCACACCGGAAGTAGGAGCAAGCACACCATCTCAGGCATGCCTCACTGAGCCCAAAACCCGCGAACAGCCGCCAATGGAAGTAGTGAAGAACAGGACAGCCAGACCAACCAAGAGACCCAAAAACAAAACCGAGCCCCTATCAACAAACATGGGAGGGGACACCACAAATAGACTCATTTGAAATGCTTGCTCTCACAAACTTAGTGCACTGCCACTGTACCAGGACTTGCCTTCACCCCACCCATACCACCGCTAGCACACTTTTTTTTTTTCACACTCCTCTGCCAGTGGCTCATCTGCAGGGGAGACCCACATGCTATCCCGTTCAAAACGGGAACAACGAGCGGACCAAAATATCAGCCCAAAGCTGGTACTCTGCAAAATCTGTACAGTTGAGAGGAACTAAATTCAAGATACCTCTGCATCCCCAGACAGTGGCAGACACGCATGCGCAAAGAGCAACACCCGCAAAACACCACAAACCATCGTCTGCGAGTCCTGCAAACACTACCATGCCACAAGAAAACACCAGAGACCATTCAGCAATGTCCCCCAAAATGTATCTGACAACCACCTCACCATATTAACTCCATACCAAGACCGTTTTCACATATTTACAAATCCCAACAACATGGCCAGACTCCTTAAAACTCACATGCTGACCGTATGCAATAAATACAAACAAGCCTCACCCTCAGATCTTCAGCCTGAAAGACCAGCCCCACAGTCCTTAATCACAAATCCTCAAAGTGGACCACCAGAAACACCGAGCAATCAAAGTACTGGGGGGAAAAAACAAAAGGGGAACTTGTAATGAACAACCACAAACACTAGCACCTTCCCCAAACCATGACTACCCAACCTCATCTACCTCTGCCATGCCAAGGCCTACCTGACCATAGCAACAGTACCAAAGGTCGTCTTGGGCATAAACCTGCCCTTATAGCAAGTTCACGCCAGAATGTGATTGCTTAACCCCAACTACACTAGACTAAACCTCTTAAGCCCCTCCCCATCATCTCATTTCCTCCCAACCATCCCTGCCTCCACTTAACCCTTTCACCTCCCCAACCCAGTTACTCCCTTTAATATTAACCTAACCCCCCCCCCCCCCCATATGGAGATGTCCCAGGACAACTTAGTTTGTTGCCAAACTTCATTTATATTATATTTTTTCAGGAGGAAAAGAATAATTCTGAGTCTGAGTGCAGTGGCTACAGACAAATTATAATTGTTTATTTATCAGCACTATTATTGGGACAGTAAGGTTAGATTTGGATATTGTTGACCTCTCCTTCCACTTTATATTACGTTCTCAGCAGAACTAGAGTGTATGCAGATTTTTTATTCTGAAAGGTACAAAAAGATTTGGTTTATAAAGAAGAGACTGGCATCTCTTCAGCACAGTTCTGGTGTATTTAACAGACATTCATTGCAACATTATTTCAGTTTCTTCCAGTTATTTCCAGTATTCTGCAGTCCTTGGAGTTCTTGAAATATGTAA
The DNA here is from genome assembly GCF_019279795.1 of Protopterus annectens. Classification (NCBI taxonomy): domain Eukaryota; kingdom Metazoa; phylum Chordata; order Ceratodontiformes; family Protopteridae; genus Protopterus; species Protopterus annectens. The sequence continues at coordinate 765,039,554 of NC_056745.1, forward strand.
GAAATATTAGTTTATTTACATTCATCAAGGCAGTACTCCATATTAAATTCCATAAGACTGTTAGGAAAAAGTTGCTGGGACACGCTTGCTATTTTTGAGGTGTATGCCAAGTGCTAGCATCTTGCCCTGTGGCTGAGGATAAAGGAAAGCCCAGGCTATACCGGGCCTAGTTTTAAGGCTTGGACATGGTAAGGTGGTCAAAGATGGAAAGAGGTGGATGCCTGTTGTGCATGTAGAATTTGGTGTCCAGGAAGAGAAGCAAGCAGCATCATGGTCAAGTTGTGCTTTGTTTTGAAAGGGGATAGTGCTCTTCTGGGTTGAAAGGTCCATCTCCATGAACTTTGCTTAAACCAGGGAGGTGTGACAATTCTTCTGAAAGTAGAAGGAAAGGGTAGGTGTTAGCAAAAGAGAGGTTTGGTTGGGTAATAATACTGCAGACTGAAAGTAGGTTGGCTACAAAGATGAATGTTCCCCAAGCACTACTGCAGGAGGGAGGGTGCATTTATGGGAGGAATGGATCTTGGAGTTGACATGGGGCCTGTTGGAATGGTACAATGTATGACTGTTACCACCACTCCATTTAAATGAGGGCATTAAATGCAGGATGAGGAAAAGGTACACTACCCAATACAAGGGGTAAGGAAGCAGGCAGGATCAGAAGACTTAAGTGTCATTATGGTTAAAGAAGAGGAATGAAGCGAGTGCTGGATTTTGAGTAGAGCATCAATTCCCAGACAAGGTATGAGGATGTCACATTGAGAGAGGGTTAGGGAGTTGGGGGAAGGATAAAGGGTTGTACTTGTAGGTACCTAGGGCAAGCTGGAAGATTTAAAGCTCCATAACAGGGAAAGAGAGGTGATTGAGGACAGTACCACAAATGATAGGATTCTGAATGTGGATCTAACCAAGATGTGGTAGGGGTTGTTTAGGTAAAATTAACATTGGCCAGCACGGACCCCATAACTCTGTGCGGTTAGTGTGGGGACAAGGGCTAAGAATTTAGAGTCCGAGATTATGGTGTTTACTGTTGGAAGGTGAATTCTGCAGAGCTTTGTTTTTAGGGACTAGGTTAGGGTTTGACCTTTGCAGTATTTTGTCCTCACCCCTTGATTTCTTATGAGACTGGAAATGTAGAGGCATGATATGCATAAACTACGCAAAGGTGTTTATATAGGACGAGGAGGGCATATGCAGTGGATTTGGGCTAATTAGTTCTGTCAACCTGTGTTAAGATTGACTACAACCACCACCAGCTTCCATGTTCAAGATTGCTTGGGAGAATGTGGAATGAGTACGAAGGGACAGAGATAATCAGGAATGTTAAATGCACTTGTTACTAACTAGTTACGCAGTCTTCCTCTTGTCGAGTGTGATGACATGGGGCAGTAGGGAGCAGGTGATCTGTTTAGTGTGGGTCATCTTCACAGCTCAGGGAAATTAGATATAAAACTTGAATTTTAAAGAGAAGTGCACTAATAGGCTTGCCCTTTCTCCTAGATGGTTATTTATCTCCAGAACTGCAAGAAGTTTATCTTCCCATTATTGCTGATAAAGTTTGCAGTGACATCCTGGCTACATTTCTAAGCTCATCTCAAGTGAGAAAGAACATTTGTGCTGGCTTTCCTGAAGGTGGAAAGGATGCATGTCAGGTAAAAACATACTTTTTATCCCTGTTTTTGCACGTGTTATCCCTAATTTGAGTAATTGTCATTTTTGCATGGGTGTCTCCAGTCAACATTTTATGCATTTCAGTTTTCTGTTTTTTATATCAATTTAACTAAAATGAAGTTTGGATACTTATCTAGATCTAAACTTAGTCAGTAGTTTGGTCAAGCAGGTTACCCAGTAATTTATATACAAGTAAATATACATTTCTCCATCAAATGTTAGTTCCTGCAAAATGAAAAACTGTACTAAATTATTTCAAGATATACTGCAACTATGATGTTCGTGTTTCACTGTTGAAGTCCTAACTAATGGGTTATCTGGCTCCCGGTAGCCCTCTATCGGCCAGAATACCAAAGGTAAGTAAATATGATGTCGGCTGCCGTCGGTTGTAAAGGATGTCAGGATGTCCGATGCAAAAGGAGGCAACTGACATCACTTCCTCAGTTTTCCTTGCCGCGGACCCTGAAGCAGAAACATTTCTTGAACGAGTGCCAATCGGCAGTTTACCTTTTTTTTTTTTTTTTTTTTTTATTTTTTGTTTCCAACTACAAAGTTGAAGTCAACTACAGCTAAGTAACCCATTGGGGATCCTCTTTTCTTGCCTTAACGAATGTCAGAAAAGGTTAATAATTGTCTTACCTGTGGAAAGCAGATTCCCCATAAAGATTTTCATTCCCATTGTATTTGTTTAGGCCTTGACCACGACGTCAGAAAAGGTTAATAATTGTCTTACCTGTGGAAAGCAGATTCCCCATAAAGATTTTCATTCTCATTGTATTTGTTTAGGCCTTGACCACGACGTTCCTAATTATATCTGTGCCTCCTTTAATCCGCGTACTATTCATCATCAGGCTAAGCTTTTAGCTAAACATTTTGGAGTTTGGCCTAAGTTTGTTGGTATGAAGTCCACTGGTCTTCAGGCTTCGGATATACCCAAAAAACGTAAGGATAAGGACCGCGATAAGCTTCAGAAGGTTAAGTCCTAGGATAATAGGATGGTAGTCAGTCATGCGGTAGCCAGTGAGGCACCTTTGCAGCCCCTGCAGTCTGCAGATTTTTGACTGCAGGCCTCAGTTGAGACCATTTCAGAGTCCCTCTGGCCTCCATTTTGCCTTCTGACCTTTCGCCTGTCACCTCTTCAGCTGGATCTGGAGCCACTAAGCTGACACCAGTGTCCAAGGCCTCTGTTCTTCATTCAGACAGCAAGCTCATACTGATGACCTCTTCTGCAACTTTGGCGGTTGCCAGGCCACCCGAATCCTTCAGGTTTGCAGGTAAATCTTCCAGTCGTAAGCCTGTGAAAAAGCAGGCTCCAGTTTCTTCTCGTTCTCCTCAATCCCACATGATTAAAATGGCTAATGATCTTTTGACTTTTTATTAGGGGTTCACAGCCTCCTCCTTCTAAAAGGAGTTATGGATGTTTCTCCTGAGGCTTTGTCTTTTTCTGGTTCTGTGTCCTCTAGCATTTCTGCTGATGAAGAGGAAGTTTCTCAGGCTTTCTCCTTTTGAGGATTCATATGCAGAGGAGTCCATCTCTTCTGCTTCTCCTCCAGAGGATTTCTCTTTTGGTGATACTTTGAATACTCTCAGGGAGCAATTTTAAATGGGGAAAGTCAGGATTATCCCCAATCTAAGAAAAGGATTAGGGAGTTTTTGGATTTACCTCTGCATAAGCCTCTGGCTATTTCCCCAGTGTTGGAAGTGGTTGATGATTTTCTGGAAAATTCCTAGACTCCAAATTCAGTTCCTCCTGCTCCCAGGAAACCTGACAGGTACTATATACAGTCCCTGATTTCTCATCTGTTTCTTTTCAGGAATCCGTTGGCTGATCCAGTGTTTATTTCTCAAGACCCTAAAGTTAAGGCCACTGTTACCAAAAATCCTGATGTTAAGTTGTCTATCTCGCCTTCATTCTTGCTGGATGGGTTCGGAGCCTACCTCTGCTCCGACTCGGCCACTCTAAAAGCTCGAGAGTTGGTTCCACCGGCTCGAGGCTCCCCTTATATCCCACAATGCTAGGCGAGAGTTATCCCAGATCTCGTTTGCCGCTACAGCTTCGAGGTTGGTTGCTTCTACCGGTTCCTGGTGAGTGTTAGCTTTTTCTTCTAAAAGTTACTCTTTTTTTTTCCCCTTTTTAACTTAAATTCTTTCTAAAACTAGTGTAGATCATAGAACTTTATCCCCGACCCTATTTTTCCCGTTTCTTTATTAAAAGAACCGTTGGTTCTTCCTTTGGGCCTTTGGCCTTCCCTTCCCTAGGGAGTGTTTTTGTAGTTTACATTAAGTTTTTGTACTTAATTTTTAGTATTTCTACTAAAATTATTATTATTATTTTTTGCTGACAGGGTGTAACTTGTGTGTTTGGGTGTGTGTTTGTGTACACCTGTCAGTTAGGAAAATGTCAAAAGAAGCAAAGGTCTCCGGATTCAAGAAGTGTGATGCGTGCTGTCAGAAAATGTCTCTGACAGACGCTCACACTTCTTGTGTCTATTGTCTGGGGCCTTTGCACCTGCAGGACTCCTGTGCTGTGTGCCATGGCTTCAGCCCCAGGGTCCTGCAGGAAAGAAAAAACAAGTTGATTCTCAGAGGCTTGTTGAAGTCAGAGGATTCCCTGTCAGTTTCAACAGGGAAGCCCTCTAAGGCATCGAGGTCTTCGGCTCCGGCTTCTGAGCCGAGACCTCAGGTTGTTCAACCTTTGCCTTTATCGGCTCCGGCTGGAGCCGATAAGTCTCAGTCCACAGTTTTTGTGGCTTAATCGGCTCCGGCTGGAGCCGAGGTTATCGAGGTACCCGTGTCTGCTCCGACAAGACCTTCGGAGCCGACAACTAGAAAGAGGTCTAGGTCACCTTCTCTTGGCTCCGTTCATTCGGCTCCAGGATCTCCCCTGCTGTCTGAACGGAGCCAAAGGTCTCATTCCTCTAGGTCATCGAGGCTGTCCGATCATGACCTTCAGAGAGTGGTGAGTCGACTACTTAAGTCCGAGGCACTAGCCCAGATGCTTCAGAGCCCGACTCATCAGTCGGTGCCTGCCCCGGTCCATCAACTCTTTCCTCCTTCGACTCTTTTGAGTTCGAGCCGGGGCGTCGGAACCGAGACTGTGATTACCGGGCCGAGACAAATGTCTTCGGCTCCGTCTTCTTCTTTGGAGGAATCTCGGCGCCGGACTTACCTCGTCGGCTCGAGGGGTGAGTGGCATCGGACCCTTGTCCGACCCCCTCTCCCTCTCGGTGCTTGCGCTGGTGAGTTCGGCTCCGACATCGACCTCGGAGCCATCATTGTCGGTGCCGAGGGGTTCTTAGCTCCTCGGGCGGGGACCTCTGGCTCTGCCTGACAGGGGTGCATTCGAGGTCATGCGGAGTGTGTTAGAGCCTGGCTCTACTCCACAGTCGGCTCCGTCAGCCCCTCCCTCTATGCTGCCTCAGGGTAAGTCGACTCACTCCCTCATCCCGGACCGCAGAGAGCCAGCTCCTCAGGAGCCCCTGTGGGATTTCATCCTCTTCCGAGGCCTCTCCTGATTTGGCAGAAGAGCCCCCTCGGAAGAGGAAGTGCAAGAGGAAGCACATTGACTCACCTGAGTCTATCACGTCGGACACAGATCTGGATGATTCTGAGGGTTCCCCCCGTTCCCCTTCTGAAGATGTCTCATTTGCAGACATTCTGGAGATCCTGAAACAGAGGGGAAATTGGCCAGCCCTCAACCCTTCGGAGGACGAATCTGTGTATCTTGAGGCGTTTGGCTCTCGTCCTTCCACCTCCTGGGTGTCCCCCCCCCTTCGACCCCCTCATGCAGGTGGTTGCTAAGAAGGCATGGACGGCTCCTGATTCAGTGGACCCCACTCCCAGGAGACCCTCTAAATTCATCACAGCTCCATCAGACAAGCAATTTTTATCAAAAGGAGTTTCTGTGGATGCTATGGTGGTAGCTGCTGCCACAAAGAAGGAACTGGCTGATCCTTCAGTGCCTGTCCATCCACCTAACAAGGAATCTAGGTCCATGGATAGGTACGGGAAGCGGATGTTCTCCTCAGCGACATTTACCATGCGTTCGCTGAATTACCTGTGCCATTTCACTCGTCTTCAAAGGGACTTGATCAAAGAAGCGAGTGAAATGTTAAAGGATCCTACAGCTGCGGGTTTCCAAGATAAAATGAACACGCAGCTGGCTACCCTTAATTCCATATCTAACTCCTCCATGCGCCTCCTCTTATGCGGCCGATGGAGCGAGCAGAGCCAAGAGGAACAGGTGTAGCCTTACGTAGGCACGCCTGGATGCGGCTATGCAATTTTGCGGACCCTTTCAAGACGTCTTTCACGAACTCCCCTTTTGATGGATCATCTCTTTGGTCCTCAAGTGAAAGAAACCCTGACTAGGTGCGAGACTGATGGCAAGACCCTTTCTGCCGGAGTCCGTTTTGACTCCTTCTAGGCCTTACCCCAAAGGCCAGAAGGGTGGGAAGATGTGGTTCCGTAAACAATCTCAAGGGACTTCGCCTGGCGACAGAGTCGTTTTCCTACCAAAGGCAGAGGTGGGAATAACAATGGTAGACGCCCTAGGGGCAGGGGGTCCGCAGAACCAGGGCAATCGGGAAGCCTTTCCTGACAAGCCCTTTCAGCATCCCTGAGGTGTTGCCCGACTGCCCATCTTCGGAGGCAGTCGGGGAAGATTGTCACTGTACCCAGAAGCCTGGCTATCCCTGACTCAAGACAAATGGGTACAGTCCATCATTTCGAAGGCTATTCTATCCCCTTTCTTCGTTTTCCAAATCAGTCAAAAAATCCCTTCCAGATGTTCCACCGCTCAAAGGGATTTAGCAGCTTTGGAAATTTCAAAACTGCTTGCAAAAGAGCAATTCAGTCAGTGCCAGCAGACCAACAAGGATCCGAATCTACTCAAGGTTCTTTTAGTTCCAAAGAAAACAGGGGACTGGAGACCGATTTTGGATCTCAGTGTCTTGAACAAATCAGTCAAGAAAACAAGATTTCGGATGGTCACGCTGCAATCCATTCTTCCCCTTTTGGGCAAAGGGAACTGGATGTGCTGAGTAGACCTTCGATGCGTGCTATCACATAAAAATGAACAGACGCTCCAGAAGATTCCTCCACTTCAGGCTGGGAACCAGTCATTTTCAGTTCAGGGCCCTGCCCTTTGGTCTCACCACTGCCCGGGTGTTTACCAAATGCATGGCAGTGGTAGCTTCTCACCTGAGACTACAAGGATTCCAGGTGTTTCCATATTTGGACGACTGGCTTCTCACAGCTCCCACCAAGCATCTCCTTCTGATGGCCAGAGATTATACTTTTCGCGTTTGTCAAAAACTGGGTATTTCAATAAATTGCGAAAAGTCTGTTTTGTCGCCTTGTCGTACTATTACCTACATAGGCGCAAATTTAGATACTATAAACATGTCTGCAAGGCTAACGAACCAAAGGATATCAGACATTCACAAATTGGTGTCACTTCTTCTCAACAACAACAGAGTCAAAGCCAGGTTAGTTCTAAAGGTGTTGGGAATCATGGCAGCGGCCATACCTCTCCTTCCATTGGCCAGATACCACATGCGGATCCTTCAGTGGATGCTTTTTACCCAATGGTCATACCAGGAACTTCCAATGTCTCACACCATTATGATCACGCAAGCGTGCAAAAAGCATCTCATGTGGTGGATGTCTTCCCCCCAGCTCCTGTCGGGAAGATCATTTGTTCCACCTCCTCCGGTTGCTACTCTGACAACGGATGCCTCCCTGATCGGGTGGGGGGGGCATTATCAGGGCAGGACAGTCCAGGGCACATGGCAACCAAACGAATGCCACTTGCACATAAATGTTCTGGAGATGAGAGCAGTGCTTTTAGCGTTGCAAGCCCTTCAAGACTCTCTTCCCTTGGGAACGATTGCAATCCAGACAGACAATATGTCTGTAGTGTGGTACATCAACAAACAAGGCGGAACCAGGTCATACTCCCTGTGTCGAGAAGCACACAGACTGTGGCAATGGGCGATTTGTTCTCAGCATTTTCTGATAGCAACGCACATCCCCGGAAGTCCAATCACATTGCGGACAAGTTGAGCAGAGCTATACTCATGCCTCACGAAAGTGGTCCCTGAAAGACTCTGTAGTGAGAGAAATCTTTCTCAAGTGGGGTCAGCCTTGCTGCGATCTTTTTGCTACTCCCCAAAACAGCAAGTGCAGAGAATATTTCACTCTATTCCCTTTACCAGGCCAACCCAGCAGGGACGCTCTAGTCCAAGTTTGGCCCCGGGGACTTCTGTATGCATTTCCTCCTTTCCCACTGATCTCTCAAGTAATACAGAAAGCTATCACTCAGAAGGCTTCATTGATCCTCATTGCTCCTTACTGGCCTCGACAAGTGTGGTTCCCCTTTCTACATCGATTTCTTTTGGAGCGACCGTGGAACCTGGACCTAGTTCCAGATCTTTTGATCCACCAGTCGGGTCAGTTTCATCGCTCCCTCCCCTCTCTGAACCTCACTGCTTGGTTCCTCCAGTTCCAACCATAGCCAGGCTTCCTCAATTATCTCACTCTGTTAGAGATATATTGATAGCTTCCCATAAATCTTCCACTCAAAAGATTTATTTGAGTAAGTGGAAACGCTTCTCATATTGGGCACAAGGAAAGGACATAGATCCTTTCACTGCTTCCATCCAACTAGTCCTTGATTTTCTAGCTGAACTCTTCCATGCAGGTTCATCTCCATCTACTCTTAAGGTTCAATTGGCAGCTATTTCTAATTTCCATGTGGGCATTTCTGAATCTGCCCTAATGTCCCACAAACTTTGCAAAGCCTTTTTGAAAGGAGTTTTTCTTCTCAGACCTCCTATAAGAAATCCTCCTTCTCCTTGGGACCTAAATTTAGTTCTTGCTTCTTTGATTCTTTCCCCTTTCGAACCTGCAGCCTCATGTTCCTTGAAATTATTATCATGGAAAACTCTCTTTCTGGTGGCTATCACATCAGCTAGAAGAATTTCAGAACTTCAAGCACTCAGTTGTCGTTCTCCTTATCTTGTGTTCCATAAGGACAGAGTCTCCTTACGAACTAACCCGTCCTTTTGCCTAAGGTGGTTTCAACATCAAATATAAATCAAACCATTGACCTTCCTGTCTTTTTCCCAGAGTATTCAAATAGGTCTGAACAAAAATTACACTACCTGGATGTTCATCGTCAATTAAGGTACTACTTGGATAGGACGAAACAATTCTGAAAATCTGATCAACTGTTTGTCTCCTATGCGGAAAGCAGAAAGGGACTTTCAGTTTCAAAGGTATCATTATCCAGATGGCTTACATCTTTGATTTCCCTGGTATATGAAATTAGACAACAGAAATTGCCTAATAAACCTAAAGCCCATTCCACCAGAGCTTTGGCTACTTCTTTAGCCTTCCAAGACAGACTGCCTATTGACACCATTTGTGCAGCGGCTACTTGGGCTACTCCTCACACTTTTATTTCTCATTATAAGTTGGATTTAGCTTCTAGGCATAGAGCTAATTTTGGTTCCACTGTTCTCAGGAGTCTGTTCCATTAGGCCACCCGGGACAAGGTGCTAGGGACTGGTCCCATCCAGCAAGAATGAAGGCGAGATAGACAACTTAACATATAGAAGTTATGTTCTTACCATAACGTTCCATGTTAGTTGTCTTCTCGCCTTCTTCTTGCGTCCCACCCTCCTTCCCCCTGGCCTGGACAGACCTAGAGGAGTTGTGATCGTGACCTCTCTTTCTACCACCTCTTTCTTAGTCATATGCTATTATGCATATTTCTTAGTTCAGGATGTAGGTCACCCTTTTTTCTTCCTGTTGTTAGAGGTGGATTCTGTTTTTACAGTTATACTGTTACTGTTATAAGCTGGGGTTAGCTTACAAATGAGATCTGAGGTAACTCTCGCCTAGCATTGTGGGATATAAGGGGAGCCTCGAGCCGGTGGAACCAACTCTCGAGCTTTTAGAGTGGCCGAGTCGGAGCCGAGGTCGGCTCCGAACCCATCCAGCAAGAAGAAGGCGAGAAGTCAACTAACATGGAACGTTATGGTAAGAACATAACTTCTATTTCCCTCTGACAGGGAATCTAGATAGGTGGGGTAAAAAAGTTTATACCTGTGCTACTGTTGCTATTCGGTCTACTAATTGTCTTTTTCATATGCTGAAGTACCAGTAGCACACCTTGGAGGCTATTGAGTCTAGGATAGCAAGTGTGCCTCTTTTGCCGGAGAGTAAGGATAGGCAGGATTTGCTGAATTCTGCCAGTCTTGTCAATAAACAAACATTCTTTACATTGTGGTTTTGACATTCTAGAGGCCTCCTGCAGGGCTACAGCTACTGGATCTGTTATCAGAGGGCACGCTTGGCTCAGGGAACAGCCCCTACCAGAGCCCTGTCAAGGCTAAACTTTTGGATGTACCTTTGCATAAGGACAGGCTTTTTGGCAGCAAAGCAGAGGAAGTGCTCAAGGAGGAGGATAAGGCCAAGTCTATGCAGACTGTTGAGGAGGTTGCTTTAGCAGGAATTACCCTTCTAAGAGTTGCAGGAGGTTGCCAATCTTCTAGGGGGGGGGCAGGTGGCTACAACTCAAAGGTCCAAGCGTTGTCAGGCTTCCACTTCCAAGGCGGGAAGTTCTAAGCCTGCATCTCAATCTAAACACTCTCAATAACTTTATCCAACTTCTGCCTGTTCTTGCCTGCCTGTAGAGTCCTTTAGGGGGAAGGTTGGCCCTTTTTGCAAATGTCTGGGCCACTATCATGGATGATAAATGGGTACTCAGAACTGTATCCCTAGGACACAAGTTTTCTTTCCACACCTTTCCAGTTCCCAAAGGATTCCTGGATGCTCCTCCAAACCAAAGGGCAGAAGTAGAAAAACAAATTTTGTCTCAGTTTCATCTGGGAGCAATAGAATCGGTTCCTGCTCAGCAGATAGGCCAGGGTTTCTATTCCAGACTTTTCCTAGTTCCAAAAAAAAAAAAAAAGCACCTGGCGTCCTATCCTAGAGCTATCCATTCTGATCTCTTTTTTGGTAATTCCAAAGTTCAAAATGCTTACTCTGTATCAGTTGCTACCAATGTTAGAAAAGGATTCCTGGCTGGTAACCTTGGATCTAAAAAAAAAAAAAAGCTTATTTGCACATCCCTATCAGGGAAAGTTGCAGGCAATACCTTAATTTCAGGGTGGGAAAGCAACATTACCAATTCTCTGCACTGCCCTTTGGCTTGTCTACTTCAACCAGAGTTTTCACAAAGTGCCTGTCTGTAGTCATTGCTTATTGCAGGCAGATGAAAATTCAGATTTATCCACTGTCAGGAACAGCTGTTAAAGGATCTAGAATTTGTAAAGACTCTTCTCTCCTGCCTGGGTTACACTCTCAACGAGGAAAAAACAAAAATGGTGCCATCCAGGGAGATAACATTCCTCTGAGCGAGTCTGGACACAGCTGCTCAGATGATGCATCTCACCCAGGAGAAGTAGACCACTCTTTCAGTTTACTTCAAGGACTTGGCAAGCATGTCCCAGCTCCCTGCAATGAAATACCTGCAAGCTCTGGGATACATGGCCTCTTGCATTCTCATAATTCATATGCAAGACTGCATATGAGGAAATTGCAATGGTACCTCAAGAACATTTGGTGTCAACCCACACAGGACCTGGATATGATGACTCCTCTGCTTCCATCTCTGCAGACAGAGTTTCTGTGGTGGGCAACAGCCTGTCTACAAAACACAGGCATGCCTTTTCGCCCACCTCCTGCCGCTCAAGTTCTTACCACAGATGCATCAGGCTATGCCTGGGGAGCTCACCTGGATGGCAGATGCATACAGGGATATTGGAATGCCTAGCAAATGCACCTGCACATAAATCTAAAGGCATTGATAGCAGTTCAGCAGGCCTTGTTAGCTTTCAAGCATCTTCTTTCTCCAGGGACCCTGCTCGTCAGAACAGACAACACCACAGTCATGTGGTACATCAACAAGCAGGGAGGGATGCATTCTTATCCCCTGTGCAGGCAGAGCATGAATCTCTGGTCCATAGCAGCATCCCTGGGCCTGCATCTCCTAGCTCAGTTTCTTCCAGGAAAGCTCAATGTTTTGGCAGACTAGTTGAGCAGACAAACCCTGGATCCTCAAGTGGCAGCTGAACAGTGCAGTCTTTTTTACAGCATCATTAAACTTTGGGGCACACCTCAGGTGGATCTTCCTTCCCTTGGATGCTGCTGTCAGTTTATGCCTTCCTTCCCCTTCCAGAGTATTATTGAAGATCAGGGACGAAAGACCAAGGTCTATTCTCATAGCTCCGGACTGGCCCAGGCAGCATTGGTATCCACTGCTTCGCAGTCTCCCAATTTCCTCCTTTGCATAGTCCTCTGAAGCCAGATCTTTTGGTTCAGGAAGGGGGAAACATTCTACATTCTCATCTTCAGTCTCTCCATTTGGCAGCATGGCTCATTGTATGACTCCATCCTTTTCTTCTTCCGTTTCCCAGCAGGTGGTTGATGTGCTGAGGGAGGCCAGGAGGCCTAGCACCAGGATGTCTTATGCTGGCAGATGGGAAAGATTCTCTCATTGGATGTGGGCTAGAGGGGAATTTTCTCAGCCTACCCTTCCTCTGATCCTGGAATACCTGGCTTCAGGGTGGTCTTTCTTTTTCCTCTATCAAGATCCATGCTTCAGCCATTTCTGCTCATTGTTCTTTTGAGAAACCCATTTTCTCTCATCCCCTAATGCAAATGTTTCTCAGAGGTGCTTGCAACTTAAATCCTCCCAGAAGGGCACCTACTCCAGCCTGGGATCTTAATTTTGTTCTAGAGAAACTCACTCTTCCTCCTTTTGAGCCAGCTGCCACTGCGGATTTAAAGTTTCTCTCTTAGAAGGCTGCCTTCCTCTTGGCTATAACTTCAGCAAGGAGGGTTTTGATGACTGTGGAGACTTTTTGTATTTTCCATGCAGATAGGGTCTCACTGACATCCATCCCTTCCTTTATGTTCAAGGTGGTTTCTAGCCTGACTCTTAATCAGTACATACACCGTCCTACCTTCTTAACTAATCCTAGAAATAGAGGGGAAAAGATCCTGCATTCTCTTGATGTGCACAGACAGCTCAGGTTTTACCTGTACAGGACTAAAGATCTTTGGAAATCAGCACAGTTATTGCTCAGTTTTGCCCCTGGAGCCCAGGGCAAGGCTATTTCTAAGCAAACCATTTCTAAATGGATTGCACACTGTATTACTTTTTGTTCCTTTCATAGCAACGTCCCTCCTCAAGGGGTTAGGACCCACTCATCTAGAGCAGCTTCCACTTCTGCAGCCTTTTTAAGGGGTGTCCCTACTAAAGATATTTTGTTGGCTGCCACATGGTCTTCTGTTCACACTTTAACAAAGCATTATAATTTGCCTTTGCTTTCCAGAGCCATGGCAGGGTTTGCCACTGCTGTTCTGCAGGGCATTATCTCCAACCCTTGATTCTGTTGGTTCCTCCTCCCTTTTCTCTGGGCTTTGGTAATCAACTGATTAGTTATGACTGCAGTAGTGAAACACAATGAACATAGTACAGTTGTGTACACTTACCATAAATGTAGATGTTCGAGTGTATTCACTGTTGCAGTCCTAGTTTCCCTCCCTCCTTCCCCCTTTTTTTGGTCCTCTCCTATTCTGTTTTCCTAAGGTACAGGCTAAATTCTATATTTGCCAAAATTGCTTTTTGTTTAAGCCTGGTTTCTGGGGGCTTCTGACTGTTTTGGCAAGAAAGACTGAGGAAGTGACATCAGCTGCCTCCTTTTGTATCGGACGTCCTTTACAACCGATGGCAGCCGAAGTCATATTTACTTACCTTTGGTATTCTGGCTGATCGAGGGCGACCGGGAGCCGGATAACCCATTAGTAAGGACTGCAACAGTGAATACACTAGAACATCTACATTTATAGTAAGTGTACACAGCTATACTTTACATCCAGCTTAAATCTATTGGCACTATAGTTAAAATGAGATCTGTTTAATAAGGTGATCTGCTTTCAGTTCAAGGCCTGTTTCTGAGTAAATGTACCATATTTTAAAATTTAAATATATTAAGAAAAAATAGCTAGTTTTTGCTGTTTGATGCATTAAACCGCCTGCAATGGAGGCCCATAGGAATATATGCAGATGACCCCATAAGGACATAGTGTTTCAGCTACATAGCTTATGAAAGTGCATGACTTGAGTCTTTATGGATACCTTCAGGCCAATTAATTGTCCCCAGGTAGTGGGGTATGGCTTTATTGACCTGAATGTTTACGTAAAGACTTGAAAAGTAAAGTGTGGCTGAAACAATGTCCTTAATGCCATTTGCATATATCTCACGGGCCTCTATTAAAGGAGATTTAAGCGTCAGAGTGAAAATTCTAGCTTTGCTTGGTATTACTTGCAGTTTTTACATTTTAAATTTAACATGCTACTAAACTGTGAAATGTATATGTAATAGGACAGAATTTCTTGGTACTTTTACCTGTGTATATTATATAGCAAACACAAGATACTGAAACTCAGCATCACTGAATGTCTGACGCATACGTTTTTGGGGGGGATCGAATCCCTTAAAATACTCCATTTGGGCACCCCCCCCCCAATGAAAGATGGGCAAGTTTAGAAAATGCTTAGTTTTCATAAGCATTTCCCTTCTCCATAAATTAAAATCTGCCTTCATGGTAATACAATACAGTTTACACTTTATTCTATTTTTGTTATTAAATGTTTGAGCAATGGAAAAACAAAAGGTATTTTGGAAAATAAGCAGTTCATATTTGCAGCAGAAATATGTAAGACCTCTGGAAAGAATTCAGCCTTGCCATGAATGAGGAGCAAATACTAATGCTACTAGCAATGAAAAACTAGAAACTTGTATGTAAGCAAGGAATAAACAAGTGCCTGAAACGTTTCCTCATCAGGACCTTATCCCCTTAATCCAGGGGAGAAGAGCCTTGGGTTATAGCAAGGCCATTGGTCAGATCATTTGAAGCCTTACCATAAATTTCTTTAGTAATTCTTTTCTAAAAATTATTAGAATATTCCATATCTGTTTACTGGATTTTGTAAAACCAAGCTCTGATGGTAGAGCCTGTGTAGCCTGCCCATCTGTGCTGCTGTGGTGTGCGTACTTCTCAAATGCCTAGATGTTTGCAAGATAGCCATGTTTCTTCGAAAAACTGTTGATCTATCCCCTCCTGAATGTGGAGAAGTTATAAGTTAATGGTACCAGCATTTATAAAGTGTACGTAATTTGGGACCTTTTCCCTAATTTTTTTTACTTCATAAGTGGTAAACGTTGAGAAGTATGGTGGTGAGTATTATATAAACTGTCTCAAGCAGCTCATACACATTAATACAGATTTATTGGATGTTGCCCATGCACAAAACCATACAGAATGTTTGCTAGAAGACATTTAATTCAAAAATTTCAGTATGTTCTGTACTAGATAGAAATTGTAATGAGGGAAACGTATGTTTGAATTGAGTATGCCAGATTACCCACTCTTTATGTTCTGCAAAAGCACACCAGAGACGATTGTCCCTTTTCAGAGGCAACATGGAGTTCTGTCTAGCTAAGTGACTGTCTGCCTACGGTTTCTCTGCCACAAAGGCTGAGGGACTCAAACTCTGGTCTACAGGAAGTAGCTAATTGACAAGTTAGTCATATTTTACCTTGTCAGAAAACCTTGCTATGGTTTGTGTGTGTACAAGTCAGTGGTGATATTTTTTTTTTTTTTTTTTTTTTTTTTAGGTAAGTGCTCGTTTGTCATAAACACCTTTGTACTTTGTGATCTAAATGACAAAAAAAAAACAAACAAACCAGAGTATTTGAAGTACATTCTGCAACCAATGCCCTACGCTATAGGATTAAAGCAAATGTAGAAAATTGTACATAGACTAACCGCATGAAATGTCTGTTAAGCCCAGAAATCCCTCCAAAAGGGCCTTTGCTCGGGCTGCAACATTTGACAGACTTTCCTGTGCAATTTGTTTGGGCAGGAGCCGAGGTCAAAGGACTTTAGTCACTTCCCCTTTTGGGGGAGGAGGGGTGTCAGCCACTGGAGCATCGATTCCAAGGAAGCTACACTATATCCCTCAATAGGGGTCAGATGGAGCCATTTATCCAGGTATAGGAACAGATGAAGCAATTTCTCTTGCAGCTATGAATAATATCTTGTTGAACAATTGTTGTTGAGAGATCAAATGGCAGCAGCTTGTTTTAGAAGTGAGGCCTACAGGCAGCAGACTACAGGACTGTTGTCAATGAAATATGCCAATGCCAATAATCTATAAATCTAATCTACAAGTTACCCTTTTTAATGAGCTTCCATTAACAGGCAACAAAGCTGAAATTTTATCAACGGAACTTCAGATTAACAACAATAAAACTATCTATCTAATTTGCATGTACCTTCCCCCTGGTAATAATAATCAAATTTTAGAAGACTTACTTAGTTCACTTTCAAACCACCTACCCCAAGAAACCATAATACTTGGTAATTTCAACATTGACTGGAAAACCTGCTCATCCCAGCAGCCTACTAACCATATTAATCTTTATGGTTTCTCACAATTAATAACTCCAACTAGAATCCATAAACCAAATAATAGAGACAATTTTGGACTGGATCCTTACTAATCACCCCCCCAACAGCTATACTCCTGGAACCCTTCCAGACATCAGTAATCATATACTTACATATGTCTTCAGACAAAAATTAAATAAACCTAATACCCATAACCTAAGAATATGCCGTTCAAAAAGATTTTTCAACCCTGATAACTTCCTTGCTGAATTGCAGGCATGTGACTGGTCACCTTTGACACACCTTGAACTTAATGAAGCAGTGACCTATTTTAACAAAACCTTTCTACAAATTCTTGATCATCATGCTCCATTACGCTCTACTAGGTTAAGAGCCAAGACTGCCCCATGGCTAACAAAACAAACTAAAGAAAAAATGATCCTTAAAAATAAAACCTGGGCTAAATGGAGAGCTACTAAATGTCCATCTGATCATCTCCTTTTCAAACAATTAAATGCCACCAAGAAAGATACTCTTAGAGACAAAAAGGAATTCTATCTTCACCTACAAAATGCTAATCAAAATACACCTCAAAAATTCTGGTCAGGTGTTAATAAACTTCTTAAACCAGGATATTCACCTACTCCCATCCCTTCTGGCTTTAACCTCAACAGTGCTTCTCCGATCCCAGATGCCTTTAATAAGTACTTTACAGAAGCTATGCTAATTCATTACCCACTCCTACTGTATCCCCACAACATACCTCTCCAGTCTCATCTAAAGCCTTTCAAATTCAACCTGTCTCTTCATCCATTATTTATAAGCTTCTCAGCAAACTCAAACCTTGTACCCCATCTGCTGACCAACTCCCATCTGAATACCTACAAATAGCTGCAAAAGCTATTTATCTCCCTGTATCTATTTTGATTAATAGGACTATCTCTGAAGGAAATATCCCTACCATTTGGAAAATATCTCATATAATTCCTCTACATAAAGGGGGCTCTTCTACTGAGCTCTCTAACTTTCGCCCTATTGCCTTACTGTCCCCATTAGCTAAGATAATGGAAAGATGCGTACACAAACAATTTCTTAACTACCTTCTTCAAAACAAACTTCTAGCTGACTGTCAACATGGATTTAGACCTTTCCACAGCACTACCACTGCTCTCCTTTCCTTCTCTGACTCCATAAATAATAATCGCAATAATAATTGTTTCTCCTCAGCACTATTCATAGATCTATCAAAAGCTTTTGATATGGTTAACCATAATATACTTCTTGAAAAACTGAACCTTTTCTCTCAACTCACATTCTTTACAATGGTTTAGAAGTTATCTAGTAAATAGGCAACAATCAGTGCTTTGGGGGAACAATCTATCATGCTTACTTCCAGTAAATATTGGTGTTCCACAAGGATCAATCCTAGGACCCCTTCTTTTCTCATTATTTATCAATGACCTCTATTTGAATGTGCCACAAGCTACCTGCATCCAATAAGCAGATGACTCGACTTTGATCTGCACTGATAAAAATGTTTCCTCCCTACAGTCTATCACCCAAACAACTTTCCAAAATGTTGAAAAATGGTTTATGCAACACTGCCTCCTCCTTAACCCCAAAAAAACTAAGCTTCTTCTCTTTACTCCTACTAATAAATCTCCTATACCTTTCTTCACTATCTCCTCATATAATGCTACATCTATTAACCCTGATAAAACCACGCGACTATTAGGTGTAACCATTGACAACCATCTCAACTTTGATGACCATATTAACACTACTATTAAAGCCGTTAATAAAAAAATTGGGACACTTTATAGAATTAAACCCTTCCTTACCCCAGCAGCCAGAAAAAACTTTGCACAGACCCACCTGATTTCCACCCTTTTCTATGCCTCAGCTATATAATACTACCTTATCTAAAAATAACATTACCAAACTCTCTACCTGTTATAATAGTATAGCCAGATTCATTACTGCTACTCCCCACAGAACTTACCACTGTCACAACCTCAAACAACTAAACTGGCTAGAGCTTAACAACCACCTACTCTACCAACAATTTCTTGTCATTCACAAGACCTTTTCAAAATTCCGGGACAA
>NC_056745.1:765058359-765075335 GCF_019279795.1 Protopterus annectens
TTATGTAATTTGGTGTGACATTTGAAACCTTCCACCCTTGAGAGAGGTGTCAGGACAACAATAATACTTGTACAGCCAATTGCAATTAATAGGTTCCATGTCCAGCAGACGTGTGCGGAATGGGAAGCTATGTATGGGGCGTAATTTTTTTGTGGGTACAGAGTGCCCTTTTTTTTCAGGTGAGAGTGGTATGTCAGGTGAAGGAAGTCGGTACAGCTGGGGAGGTAGGTAAACAGACAAGACAAACAAGATGCATACAGGCGTGGTGTATGACACGTGTGGGGGGTTACACAATTGACTGGGACGGAGGTTTGAATATCCAGAGCCCATGAGCCCACAGATGGCAACAGTGGAACTGATATCCCCACCCATAGGCAGTTGCCACTGTTCCTTCACTGCCCAGGACGGAGCTGTGCTGGGGGCTGTGTAGGTGGGGCAACAGGCATGCCCGTTAGTTGCGCCACCTATGCCTCGAGCTGGCATAGGGGCTCGAGAACAGAGTCCCGAATCTCCCTACGCACCACAGTCCGGATGCTACGGAGGGTGAGTGGTGGTTCTCTGGCCACACTTGCAGAGGGGGGGCGAGCCCCATCCCCTGCAGTGCTTCCACCCGCAGGTGGCATAGGGCCACCGGAGGAGGGTCCGGACTCGGCACTAGTGCCAGGTGCACTCGCCAGCTGAGCTGGGAGAGGTGGGTCTGCTGGAACCCGCCTTTCCTGTCGTCCTATGTTTTGCATTATGTCATGACAGTTTGGGTTAGTGACATATAATACCATTCACAATTAGTTGTAACAGCATGCATTAGTATTCCCATTAACCAAGCACCCACATATTCACACCATTGAACAGCGTGCATAACACATGCATAATTTGAACAGAAATACACAGTTCACCAACATGCAGGGTTAATTGATGGCAACAGGCCATCAGGTGCGGATGTATGAACATGGCAGGTGCATCAACGGACATGCAGATATATATGACCCAACAGGACAAACGTCCAGGGGTGTTAATTGTGATTGCACATACCATTTTCATGTGGAATGGGTTATATGTGGTTATAGGGTGGGGTAAAGAAAGTAATATTAACACCTTCGAATTACAATACATATGCTGTACATTTCTAATAGCTACAGTTATATACACACTACTGTTGTAACTACAGTTTCCTATATGATAACTATTTCAACTTGGTGATAGGACTGTTACTGCAATATCAGTATACATTTCAGTGTTCTTCATACACATTCATATCTAGCTTTGTTCAGCTACATCATCTTGCTACATTTGCTTTATATAGCTGTCGACAAGTGTGGATGTTTCAATAATACACAAGCTGACTCGACAATGTAATTGAAAACAGGATACACAGGATGATGGAAGGATGCTGCTCGTTCGAG
Organism: Protopterus annectens; assembly: GCF_019279795.1. NCBI lineage: Eukaryota > Metazoa > Chordata > Ceratodontiformes > Protopteridae > Protopterus > Protopterus annectens. The sequence goes on from NC_056745.1 coordinate 765,059,760, forward strand.
TAGTTGAGATTTATTCCACTTCTGACGTAAAACAACTCTGACAACAAGGTTAAGCGCTTTCAACTGAAATAATGTATACATGGATTCACTAAGTATATATAGTAACTATTTCTTTCTAATTTCAAAAATTGCGCCAAAACTTTTAAAGAGACCATGTACAATTTACAATACATACGAATGAAAATACCAACTAATACCAAAGTGTATATACTAAAGCTGAAACTGAGCTAAACCCTGCTTAAAGACATGATGACACCAAAAACATTAATTATTAAAATAAATTGTTAACATAAAATAGATTTTATATAATATTTTATACAAATAAGTGTATGACCATATATTAAACAATACTGTTATACTGAAATTAATTGCCAACTTTGTGTACTTTAGTTGTACTAAAATATATGATGCAATCTATCTACAAATATGCTAATATACTTGTCTAGGATACCTAATTAAAAATGGGTGAATGTATAAATGGTGTAAAATAATGATGGAAATTCATAGCAAATCAAACATAATAAATAATTACCTTAAAATGAAATAATTTAAAATATTTGATTAAATATTAATATGTTTATATAAATTCCATACTATAAAAATGTAAAAATGTTAAAATGTTATATGAAATTGATTATATAAAATTGATGTGACATGAATAATAATAATATAACAAGGGAACACCCCTCATCCTACTTCAAGGAAGGGTTTGATGCTAATGTCATCATTTAAGCCTGGATATCTAGTAGCATCTGTTCTTATTTGCCATATACTTTCCTTAAGTGCCAATTGTATTTTCCAGTTCCCTGTATAAATAGTTTCATTAACTTGATCAATAATGCTGAATAAAAAATTATGTTGCTCCCCTTTGTCTATAATGTGTCTATATAGGGCATTATTTTTATCCTTCTTGCGTATTTTATAAAGGTGTTCGTAAATCCGCTTCTTTAGCATCCTTTCTGTCTTCCCTATATAGAATGCAGTGCAAACCTTACATTTCGCTATATATAAAATTTGTTTGCTATTACAATTACCACCTAAGCATCTAATTTCCGTGTGGTTGATGTCACTCAAAGTTTATCAATAGTGTTAATATATGGACATTGGTTGCAACATCCACATTTAACACTTGTTTTATTACTTCTCTTGGACTTGCCACTTTTGCTATCTGTATGTTCTAACATCCTTTTTAAATTAGGTGCCACTTTATATACAATAACTGGTTGTTTGCCTAAAATCTGACAGATTATTGGAAGTGAAAACATCCCAATGTCTGACTAATATTTCTTTGATATAATGTACATAAGGAGAGCATGTTAAAATACATACTCTATTGAAATTATTTGCCCCTTCTCTTGTTTCTCTTACTGACTCCTGGACTCCTAACAGTGGTTTATATCTATGTCCCCATTCTGAAATAACAAATTGTGTGATATTCTTGAGTAGCTTGTATGGATAGCCTCTGTTTTTGAACATGATATATAACATATTAATGTCTTGTTCCATCACTTCCTTAGTTGATGACATTCTTGCTATCCTTATACATTGTCCTTTGACTACATTTTTAAACATAAACGGTGGATGATTACTATCATATTGTATGTAGTCATTAGAAAATGTAGGTTTCCTGTAAATTTGTGATGCAAATCCTGTCTCTGTATTACTTATAAAGGTATCAAGATATGATATTCCTTTTTTGTTATAACTAAGTAAATTTTAAAAAATCCGTTGTATTAAGAAATGTGATAAATTCATCTATCATATCCTCAGGGCCCTTCCATATAACAAACAAATCGTCCAAATATCTGGCATAAAATACCACATAATTATAATGTGTGCTCTTGAATAAAAATTCATTTTCCCATTCTAACATGACCATATTAGCAAAAATCGGTGCGCAAGATGCTCCCATAGCAACACCGGTTTTTTGCCTAAAAAACTCTCCTTGAAAAGTAATATAGTTATGGTCAAGAACAAGAGACATCATTTCTGTTATTACACTTATTTTATCCCAACCGTACCCTGAATATTTTTTGAGACTATTGGAGAAAAATTCTAATCCTGTCTCTTTAGGTATACAGGTGTAGAGATCAACTACATCTATGGTAATGAAAAAATAATCTTGATTCCATTTATCCATAGTTAGATTATTCAAAAAACTCCATGCGTCTTTCATAATATGGGGTACAGCTGTATATATGTGTTTTGTCCAAGTGTCTATAAGTACACCTATATTATATGTTTTGGACTTAGAGCCAGAAACAATTGGTCTGTAAGGTGGATCTTCCAGAGACTTATGTACTTTAGGTATACCTACTATTTTGGCTAATACTGGATAATCTATTTTAAGAAAAGTATAAATCTCGCTAGTAATTCTATTATCTATTAGATATTCTTCCAAAATAAGGTCTATAGGTTTTTATCCAATGTTAATTTCATTCAAAGAAATGACTTCATAATTTCCTGAATCATAAAGCAAATTGTGAATTTTGTTAATATAATCCAATGTGTAACTAATAACTACTCCGCCCCCTTTATCAGGTTTCATAATGCGGATTTCTTTATTCTGTATAATATTATTTAAACACTGTCTTTCTGTTAAATTATCATTGTAGCTATAATTTCCACATACATTTCTGTGTATATCATAATTCAACCAATATATATCTTTATTAACCATCTTTTCATAATTACTAACTAATGATTACTAGCGGGTACATAAGTACTTTTCTTCTTCAACTTGATTGGTGATTTAATATCATCTTTATCTTTTGTAGAATCAAATTGTATGGCTAAATTAAGTCTCCTACAATACATCTTGATCTCTTTAATAGTATCTACTAAATTCATACCGACCATAGGTATAAACTTCATTCCTTTACTCATTAAATGAAAAAATTCCTGTTCTATAGCTATGTCGGTATAATTATATACATTTAATCCATTGTAAGTGGTCACTCTCTGTTCATTTTCTAATTGATCATGATCCTGAAAAAAACTAATATCTTCTTGTGGAACCTGAGCTTCCTTATTGATATTAATATCAGTTCCTTCTCCAAAAAAATTATCTACGTCTTGACTAATGTGTGACCTAGTGTCACTTTTTTGATCACAATTAAATGGAATGTATGGGCCGAAGTTAACATACTAGTAGAATACTACATCCATATCTGTTTGATTTAATTCCATTTGTTGTAGGGGTTGTTGTGCTTCGGTGCAGGAAAAAATCCCCCCCCGAAAATTTTCTTTATTATTACTTCTACTTCAATCTCTATAGTGTAATTTCTCAGTGTATAAATGATCTCTCCTATCCACTGGCCATATATAGGCTGTATTATACTCATAAACCTCTATATCTCTAACTAATTTTCTATTTTTTCTCTCAAAAATATTTTTAACCTTGTCTTGTGTGATATCAAACTGTTCATAATATAGCTCTTTCCATTTGTCAAAATCACGATGCTTAATAATTTAATTCATACATTCTACCTCATTACTCAAAATAATCATCTTTTCATCATTGTATTTAATTAATGTCCTAAGATATAATAAACCAAAACTATCAAATAGTTCATTAAATTCTTTTTTCATTTCTTTATTGTAGTTAATACCCAAAGGTAACTTAAAAAATCTAATACCCTTAGGTACTACTTTGGTATTAAGACATTTAGATAAGTAGGCAATATCTATTTTTGTATTTTTGTACTGTAACAGTTTCTTACCAAAATTAAAAATCATTTCTCTCAGACTGTTTTGTTTAAAATGTGTAATATTGACATTCACATTCTGTTCCCCATTGAACCCACCATCAAAATTAAAATCATCACATAAAAATTGATCAATTATTTCATTATGTATATGGTCACCGACACTGTCATGCAAATTACTTTCTTGATTTACTTAATAGGACTAGACATATGTGTAGCAGTACCTTTCTTTTCTCCAATGTCTTTGCGTTTGGCATTACAATACTGTTTAACAGCTTGTCTTTCCTTAGGTCTTGCTCCCGTTTTAATGTAATTGTAATCCCTTTCTTTACGATTCCGTAAAAAACTAAAGTCAAAAGTTAAATCCTCATTAGGTGAAAGTAAACCAAAGTCTTTTATTAATTGTTTGTCTATGGTGACTCTTAGATGAATGTAAACTGTTATTTAGATCTTCCGCGCATAGATTAGGCATATCTATGCAAGTATTATGCTGATCAAAAACAGTATTGTCCTTCAATAATAACGGAAATTCAATGTCCGGTGTATGAACCAACGCTCTGTTCTTATAGGAATTGGTTCTTTGTGTCTTAAAACAACCTGGTTCATTCAAAGAAATATTATCCTCACCAATACACTTCGAACTAGTCTCTACGTGAGTAGGGCTAGCATCGTTCATGTGGGCGTGTGTTGGATGAAGTCTCATTACACTGTAATTGCTCTCCATAGAGCTAACAGGTTTCTTACATTCTGACATGAAATCTGTGAACATGGTAAGTAATTTCTGAACCTCCGTCTGCAACGCAGTAACATCCGCTCGAAGTTTAGCCAAATCACCACTCTACGATAAAGCTGGCGTTCCCTCCTCATGACCGGCCATATCCTTACTACTGATAACTCAATAATACACAAGCTGACTCGACAGTGTAATTGAAAACAGGATACACAGGATGATGGAAGGATGCTGCTCATTCGAGTAGTTGAGATTTATTCCACTTCTGACATAAAACAACACTGACAACAAGGTTAAGCGCTTTCAACTGAAGTAATCAGTCTTCATCAGAAAAATGTATACATGGATTCACTAAGTATATATAGTAACTATTGCTTTCTAATTTCAAAAATTGCACCAAAACTTTTAATGAGACCATGTACAATTTACAATACATATGAATGGAAATACCAACTAATACCAATGTGTATATACTAAAGCTGAAACTGAGCTAAACCCTGCTTAAAGACATGATGACACCAAAAACATTAATTATTAAAATAAATTGTTAACATAAAATAGATTTTATATAATATTATATACTGGTATTTTCATTCATATGTATTGTAAATTGTACATGGTCTCTAAAAGTTTTGGCGCAATTTTTGAAATTAGAAAGCAATAGTTACTATATATACTTAGTGAATCCATGTATACATTGTTCTGATGAAGACTGATTACTTCAGTTGAAAGTGTGGATGTTTGGTATATCAGACAATCATCCTATCTGCATATTTCAGACAGAGCAACATATCCAGATTTTGGGATACACATTCCACATGCAGCAACACTTTGAACAGATTTCGCTGTTTGGTTTTGAATCTCACATGCATTTCATTCTGTCTTGACTGCAGTATACTTTATTCAGGGGTTATTACTACTGTATTGCTGGATTCATGACACTTTCTCACACTCTCACTTGCTTTCATTTTACTATTCAGGATGGTACTTACTTCTAGGCTTTATTGAAATGTTTTACCTGTAGTTATTACAATCCTTTCCAGCAGTCTCACTTCTGTCATGTTTCAGTGTTTCCACACGGATATATTTCACACATGTGATTTCATCCTTTTCTGCAGCTATACTTCTCAGCCTGCTGCAGGTTGTGTACTATTTTCTTATAGGTAGGGCATTTTTATTTCAGAATATATGTCGGACAGTTTCATTTTTCAGTTTAACTTACAGGCTGAAATACACTTTTGTAATCAAGCAAGACTTGCAGACACTTTCACACTGTTACTTGCAGATTTTATTCCTTACTGACTACGCTGCACTCTTTCGCTGACTCTCATACTTTTATATTTCTTTACGGTTACTGGTAGTGGATTACTGACCTGCCTGGTGGCGCAACCACACCAGCCTATCGCCATAGGCTCTGTGGTTCGCAGAATGGACACCTGCAGCTGTAATATAAATGAAGTAATATTGGAATACACATCTCCATAATATCAGCTAGTTTAATTTCTTACATACATAATTAAATTTTACTTGCTCAGTAGTGGGGCGTTGGGTGTTTGCCGGGCCTCCTGGATCCAAAGGTTCAGTTGGTCCTGCTTGTGTCTCTTCAGGTCTGCATGGTGGTGACAGACCTGCTCACCAGTCCTTGGAATCCCTGTGCCCCTGGTGAGATCATGAGCCAACCGGTCCCACGCCTCGGCCCTGTATGCTCCCCAGAGGACCTGGCCCTGCATGAGTTGGGCCTCATGATTATGGACTAGGAGCCAGACCATGTACCTCGACTCCTCAACACCCCACCTCTGTGCTCGGAAGCAACTACCCTCTCCTACTCCTGTCATTCTGCCTGCAGGTCAGTTCTACAATCGTTTATGTTGTGTATTCCCGCCTATGGGGCTTATATAGTCCGTTTTTCCTGCACATATCTGTGATTGGCCATTTTGGAATTGTATCAACTTCAGTAAACCTACATTATCATGCTGTAGTTTGTATTCATTCCTATATATTAGCTATTATTACATTTCTAGGTACTGCTGTCATGGCTTAGTGGTTCTGTACCTTGACTATGGTGTATAGTATCCTGGGTTCGAACCTGGCCACTGCTTTTTATTTTTCATGACTGTCTAGACATGCTGAGAGGTGTGTCTGTGTAAAGGCAGTTTTGATACGGCTTGCTCAACGTTGCCCATCTGTTAGCTTATTTGTGCGGTGCGCAGCTCTGCGCAAACGCGGTATACTGCTTTAAGCCTCATTTGGCTATCGGCACGCATATTATGCTCAGCTCAGTTAGGGGCACATAGATTTAGCGTGTTAGACCACTGCTCAGCTACGGGCACTCATTTTGCACCAGTTAAACCACTGCTCGTCTACGGGCAGATACACTCACTCTGTTAAACTGTAGCTCAGCTATGAGCACATCTGGCATTTTTTATTCTTTTGTTACCTCACATGTCTTCAATATAAATGGGCTATTTCATTACATTACACATAAATTGTGGATTTATGTGTACATATTTGTCAGGGACTTGTTTCCTGCTTATTTTGCGAAAAAAAAAATTGGTGTTGTGGGGGCTCGAACCATGACTGCCTGCTCTTCAGCCAACATCTCTACCGCTACGCTATTGCTTCCTGGCTTATTTTGAATATTTAGTTCTTGTATGCTTTCCCACTGACTGCTAACTGTAGCTGCGCTACGGGCATGCCCACGCAAATGAGCACACTCACGGTTAAACATTTTTACAATTTAAAAAAAAAATATATAAAACATGTTTATTTATATGTTTTCTGTTCATAGTCTGTGGGGGCATGTGTTGTATTCTGTTTATTCACATTTCCGTGGACTCTGTCGTGGGTGTTTACTTTGGGTACTTTTCCTCTTCTGATGGCGTGTCCGCTTACAGGGCTTGGCCTACGGACACGCCCCCTACTGTCTTACATGGACCGTGTTGGCCTTAAGTGTGATTCAGCATGCTCTCATTAATATGCAGAGCATGCTGACATCACTCCGTTTAACTGCAGCCTCCGTGTATGAGTTATAATTCTTACACGGAGGCTTCGTGAATCCTGCCCAATGTGTGATATACAATTGCTTAACTTTGCTTTCACACCATTTGTTCAGCAGATTTACTCATTTCAGCATTCAAACATTAACTTATCGGTTTGTTTTTGGAATTTTCACTTGTGGCCTTCTTCAGTGAGGCCACAGCTTTCTGAGACACACAAAAGCAGTCTTTATAGCTTGTTACAATCTGTTCCTTAAAGTCTTTCAACATTTCTCTAGTGCTTAGAAATTCACTATGCATTTCAGCTTTAGTACATTACTGTGATAGTTCAGCTTTGTAAATGTTATCAAGTTTTCGTTAAAAATTGTGCATGGTTATTTTTGTCAGAATTACACTGCACTATTTTCACCAAAGATTTTTTTTGTATATGATTACTTTTCAAGCCCCCCCCCCCCGCTTTCATTTTGTTTTACTTGTGCAACCACTTAATTTGCCACTCCTAGTCAGCATAAAGCTTATTTTCACCTACTAAAGCATAGTGCATTCTCCTTTTCAGTTTAGTTTTACTGCCTTAATAGGGCATGCCATTAAATGCTTAAGCTGGCCTCCTTGCTGATTGTATATTGACGATGTGCATAGCTGCATAATGTTAAATACAGGATGTTCAGAGCTGTACTTCAGATGTTCATTATATTCACTGTTGCAGCATTGCTTACTCATGAGGCATACCCTGCCAAGGATACTGTACGTCTGCCTATCTGAAAAGCTTAGGCCCACCCCCCTGTTCTGTATATACGACCTGTGGATAAGTCTCTGCTGGTATTTAAGACTGTGTGTGTGAAAAAATCCCCAGAGCTATCTTGCTTCCAGTCCATGAAGGAAGTGTTTCATGTTGTGTTCTGTCAGCCACACTACCTCTTCAGCTACATTCATTGTGGAAAGGCAAGTCCACCACTGGGGACCTTTTCTCTTATTTTTTTGAAAAAAATGTTTTGATCTAAGAGGAATGCTGCCTCTGCTGCAGTGGACATCTGCAAGGATCAACATTCTAAATTATTTTTTTTTGCCTAGGCCCAGGATAGAATTAAGAGTGTACAATTTGTCCTTTCTTTATATCTAAAATTATAAAATTCCCCAAAGCAGGCAGAAGACAGCTCGATATGCACCTAAATCCAAAAACTTGAACCAGCAAGTAATCCTACCAAAAAACATTATTGCAGAGAAGTTGTTTGGTATGATTACTTGCTGGTTTTTGGATTTAGCTGCATATCGAGCTGTCTTCTGCCTGCTTTGGGGAATTTTACAGTTTTACAGTTTCGTTTGGTTGCAGCAGTTCGGTTGGTTTTGTTGTATCTAAAATTATTTGAAGTAATTTGACTTTCCCTCAATCCTTATATTAAAAACATCTCTAAGCATTGGCATGTGCTAGGATGGCATTTGAGTTATCTGCCTGAGATGTCCTCATTAGCATCAATCCTTACATTAAAAACACCTCTAAGCTTTGGAATGTCCTAGGATGGCATCTGAGTTGTCTGCCTGAGATGTCCCTCATTAGCATTTAGAGAGAAAACTAAAGTTGAAAGAAGACCCAAAATGACAGGCTTTTTTCAGTTTGAGTCTGCATTAACATACTTGTCAGCCCGCAGACTGCATGACTGACTACTGTACCCCTTCCCCTTATTAGGACCCCTCAGAAGGTTAGCAGACTGCAGAGCAATAGCTCAGTTAGATGACCAGTTTTACCATGAAGGCAGAACCAAGGCTGATTCTCTCTAAGGGAACCAGGGGGATTTCTCATTCTCCTGTATCTGCCAGGGACTCTTATAGATGTACGTCGGGGCCTTCTCTTCCTGATATGGTTTCTTTGGACACACCAAAGAAGTGCAAACAAAAAGTCTGAACATCTCCTCTCCTGTCTCCCTTACCACTCTAGACCCAACATTAGGAGTGGTACAATGTCTCAAAAGTACTTTTCAAAACCATTGGCTTTGGAGCCTACTCAATTTTTATTCTCCCTGTCATTCTACCCCTCGTAAAAGAAAGCTTTCTTCTAAACACTATTTTTGATCAGACTACATATCTAAGCTCTAGATTACTCTTACAGCCATTTGTCTACTGGCTGTGATTTTGAAGGCAATTTATGTGGTCTTCAGAGCCTCCTCATGAGGAACTTGCTTTTGGTGATACAATCCATAAAATGATGGAGAACTTGGGCAAATAGCATAATGACTTTCCATATTGAAATTCCAAATCCTCTACTATCCCTCCTGTTTGAGGCTTTGGAAGACGCCTTTTTGTCTGCTGCTTTTGCTCCAGCATCTCACCTGTTGTGCCCAAGAAGCCAGACATTATTTGTAATTTACCTGTTGCCCATAAATACTTGTACAGGAATCCCTTGTCTAACCCATCATTTAATCATGTAACGTTTCTAAGTTGCTCCCTTCTTAACAATACTTTAACAAATGACAAGGATGGCAGGGTCGCAAACAGATACGTAAAATTGTGCTGCCAGTATCTCTGTAACATTTAATTACCAGACTTAAATATGCTTGTGTTTTATTTTTGACAGCATGGTTACATTAATATCAAACACTTGTGACTCTGACTCTTAAGGCTGCTGTACAAAATACATTCAATCCTGCCTTGAAAACTGCAGGAATTCCACCAAACGTGGGTATAACGTTGCTATTTTTTTGTAGAGCACCTGCTGCAGATAAGTTTTAAGAAGGTTTGCTAGGCTTGGCCTATGGTTTTAACATAAAGTAAAGAAGATTAAAGTACTGGATGCTTCCTTTTGATAAGCACACCTTATTTGGAAAAAGGAATTTTTTTTTTTTTTAGCAGATGCCCCCCTCCACAAGTAAGCTCCAAAGGAACTACCTCTCCAAGCCTAGCTGTCTTTTCCACAAAATCCCTAAATCTTAGAAAAAATATAGAAATTAAGAAAAATATCAGGGAAAATGGAAGTATAACTTCAAGGGATCCTTTTCAGACAGATGTTCCAACTTTTCTTTTTCTACTGCTTACCCTCCACTTCTGCCACCCCCTTTTCTAAACTTCTGGAGAGGACCCCCTTCCCCTGTGGAGAAAAATAACAAATGATGTATGGGTTTTGGACATTGCCAAGTATGGTAGCAGACTACCCTGGAATTCTCCAGTACTGAAAGGAATTTCTTGAGTTGGTCCCCTCAAACCATAAACACCTGGTTCTTCCAATTTTGCTTGACCTGATCCTTAAGGAATTACAGAACCTGTTCCTTTCCATCAAAAATAATTTTTTGTCCCAAGAAAAGGAGCATGGAGAGAAATACTGGGTTTTCCCATTTTGAACACCCTCCTAAAAGTTCCAGAATTAAAGATGCTAACTTTCCAAAACCTTTTTCCTTTAATCTTCCCTCAAGCCTTTTTGCTTACGTTGGATTGGAAGGATGCTTATTTACATATTCCTTTATATTCAAAACACAGAAAATTCTTTAGATTTTATGCATTTCGAATATCACTTTTTCAGTTTGCTAATTTGCCTTTTAAATTCTGTCACAAAGGGTTTTCATAAAATGCTTAGTTTCTGTCATAGGTCTGCAGACCCCAAGGTATCCACATATGTAAATCTGTAGATGATTTCTTAACTCACGACATTTCATATCAGAAGATTCTCCAAGGTTTGCAATTCACAACCAAATTCCTTCTCCTAGGTTTCATTTTGAATATCAAGAAATCTTCCCTGAAACTTGTGCAGTCTGGTAATTCTAGGATGTATTCTTGAGGGAGAAGGCAGAAAGTATCCAGAAGTGGTTTTTTTTTTTTTTACAACCTACACTCTCAAAACTACAAATTAACTTTGCAAGACAGATGTAGAGCCCAGGGTTCATGACATCCAAAATTCAAATGATTCCTTTTGTCAGATTCCACATGAGGAAGATTCAGTGGTACCTCAAATTGACTTGGGTACGATACTCCAGTTTTTCCAATCCTTCATTTGCCTTTGGTGAGGAACAAACTGTTGGTAGATCTGTCATATAAGACTTTATGTAGAGATTCCTCCTCTTGTTCCTAACCCCTTCAAAAGGTCTTAACAGATTCCTCAAAATTTTCTTAGAGGGGTATGCTCAAGGGGCATCAGAGCTCATTGAATGACTCCTCACTTTTGGACTCCATAGCATGCTTATACCTTAACACAAGAACAGTTGTTTAGTATCTCAACAAGCAAAGGGGAACAAAGTCCTATCACCGGTACAATCTTACCATGATAGCTTGGGATTTTGTAATACACTATTTTAATATACCACACCCTTTCTCTGTAAGCTGTATACATCACCTCAGAACTGAATTCAATAGCAGATTACTTGAGCAGATCAAAGACCGACCTTCACAAATGGATATTGAATCTTGAAGTCTTCCTTTGTTGTGCATCAGTGGTGAATTCCCTAATTAATCATTTTGCCTATACTCTGAACAAACTTAAATGGTTTTGCTCCAGAGTTCAGTGTAAAGAAGCCTAGATAGCACATGCCTTTATTTCCATGTAAACAGAAATTTTGTTGACTACCTTTGGTTCTCCCATCTTTTTCACCTAGCACAAATCACCAGAAATTACCTTAGAAGGTGGACTTGCTCACAAATGAAAAGAGTGGTCTCCATCTGAACCTGAAGACCCTGAACCCCACAGATTTGATTGGCTTCTAATTCCTTTCAGGCATCTGTGCGGACAGTATTGCACGGTAGTAAGAGACCAGAAACCCTGCCAAAAGAAAATGTTATTTCTGAATGGAAAAGATATAGTGCAGCAACAGAGGGCAAGACACACATCAAGTGCAGATCTCCCATTCACAAATATTTGTGTGATCTGTGCAGCTCCGATTTACCTTTACCCCTCTTTTGAGCTTCATTTGTCTACCATTTCAGCTTTCCTGCCTATTGATCCTCTTCACATTAAGGTCAAACAGTTCCTTAAAGGGATACTCTGTATCAGGCTTGCTAGGAAATTTCTCCTCCTTGGGACTTAAGTTCTTAAACTGTCTTTCTGCCTTTTGCACCAATTTCTGAAACATCTTTAAAATTCTGGTAACTTGAAAGACTTGTTTTAGCGGTGTTAAAAGCTCTCAAGAGTTTTGACATTACATACACTCTTGTACTCCCCTTTCCTAGGTTTTTTTTCTTCAATGAGACAGGATTAGCCTAATCCTACACTTATGCCAAAAGCTGTTACTGAGATGTCCCTAAAGCTATTAATCTGCAAAATTAATGGGGGAAGAATTCTCCATTTTCTAGATGTCTCAGGCAGCATAGTTTTTATCTGTGTAAAATCTTTCAGAACACCTGACCAACTGTTCTCCTTTGAGTGGGGAAAAGGTAAGCCCTTACATTTTCTAAACATACCATTTCTTAGTGATTTTCCCTCTTTCTGCCTCTGCTATTCCTACCATGGTAAAAACTCTGAAAGGTGATATCCAAGCACATTCTGTCAGAATTGTAGCATCCTCTTCTGGAGCATTTTTCAAAGATCTTGACTTTAAGTCCATCCTTGAGTCAGCTATGTGGTCCTTGATTCAGACATTACAAGCTAGATGCCCTTTCCAGAGCAAGAGGGGGTTTGGCCAGATCACCATTCAATGGTTACTGGACTCCAGCTCTGTTCTAAGATTTGCACCCTTTCAGTATTAAAGTTTTGGGAAAAGTCCCATAAGTAAGCAGTACTACAACAGTGATCTAATGATGAGCATAATGCAGTTGTGTAAGTACACTCTATAACAATAGATGTTAGAACAGATCTCTTGCAATATATGCACCCTCCCTCCTCCCAGTCATTTTTATTTTGTTCTAGACTAAGATGGAACCTTACTTCTGCTGACCTTTACCTTTCATTCTCCAGGAGTAACAGCTTCAGTCCTTTTCCTTGGGGAAAGAAATCCCAGAGGATTTTCACACTGGTGTATCCCTCAAGTACTAGCATATATGATGCAAGAGTAAGATACCTAGTCTTATGCAGATTGGAGTGTGCAGTATCCTTGTCTATATATGTCACATAAGTAAGCTGTAATGCTGCAGTGATCAAGACGAACATAAATATAAACACTTGTGTGTGTATGTGTGTGTGTGTGTGTGTATATATATATATATATATATATATATATATATATATATATATAAAAATGTTTATTACGCTGTTGAAACCTCAAACTGTAAACAGCGTAATCGACACGAAAATGTCGAAACCCCCGAACATCGAACACACAAAAAAAAACAAAAAAAAACACCCAACCACAACACAAATTGCTCTATGCAGGGGGGCAAGCCCCCCTGCACACACACCCCCTGCTACTTAAATATACCAACTCCGAGATCGCACTACATTGCAGTAAATGGAAATCTCCCCTTACGGAGATTTCCGTGCACATACACAATGATTTTCGCTTAAGATATTTTGGTGCCAACAATATCAGCTTCAGTATTGTTGGCCATCGGGGTGAAGTAGACCCTATATATATATATATATATATATATATATATATATATATATACATTTCACTTTACAATCCCGAAATGCAGTATCCTGGGACTGTAAAGCAGAAAATTGAAAAACTCAAAAGCGCAAAATTCAAATTCGTGACTACCCACGTCACGCACACCACACACAAAAAAGCATGCATACATCTTCCTCCCTACACTATAAACTAACAAAACACACACAAACACAAAAAAACAAACTGCTAACCCTACATAAAAGGAGTGGGGCAAACCGCCCACATGCACCCCCCACACACACCCATACCAACTCTGTGGGTGCACTAAAAACACCAACCCACAAACACCACCACTACATGCACTACACTTCCCTTGCACAAACACATTGCATACGTACAAATCCCACCACTCGCAATGCTTAAACACAATCTTACCCACCCAACCACACCTCAAAATTCTAAACACACAAACACTAAAATCCCTACCTAAAACCCCTAGTAAAACATCACTTACCTGAATTTCCACCTACTTCCACACTGCATATTCGACATTTCCGCATTCATCATTTCCACACTTGGTATTCTGCACTTTTGCTCAAGTGCAGTTTCGAGACTTAGGTCTCTAGCTACTGAAGTTAGATATTTAAGTAGCTTGTGATTCTTGAGTGAAACTATCTATCTCTATATATATATATATATATATATATATATATATATATATATATATATATATATATATACATCTTATAGTTATATAAATTATAACCTATATATGAACATGCTGGCATATGTTGGAAATATCCATTTGTTGACTTAATAAACCTAAACCAAGGAGTGTGGTGTACTTAAGAACCAAATGTCTAGACTGTGAATTTAATCTAGGATTATTGTACTTCATTAAATGATCTACCTGTGCCTGTGATGAGGCAGTATGATCTGATTGTCTCAAGTTGTTTAACCAACTTTCTATGTTCAGTACAGTGTTTATAGTCATTCATTAAAACCTAAGAATATGGCCAACAGATTATACAAACATGACAAATGTGCCTTATGAAGAATGCATGCAAACACAGCTGATAAGAGATTTTTCAGCAACTGCTACAGAGTACCTGAATATGTTATCTGTTATTGAACAAACTATTCCTGAACTACTCTCCCTACTTAAAGGGCAGTTAATTGCAGAAAGTGGTACTGATTTTATTCAACTTCAGTGTGATCTCTTAAATGAAGAAATCTGTTTTAGCACCTTTGCAGCATAGCAGCTATGCATTGTCAATCAGCAGCTGTATCAAAATCATTGTTATTACTTGAGCCATAAAATAAATTTTGAAGTGTACACCGAATAAACCCTTATGAGTTTCCAGATATTATGAACTTCGCTGTGGTGTCGCATATCGCACAGCATGAGAAGACTTGTAGAAGTTTAGTTTCCATATTTAGCTTTTCATTATCGGAATTCTTACCATACCTAATTTATGCCGGATTATTTTCATTCCAAACTAGTTAAAATGTTATGGTCTTGCATTTACAACCAACATATACATTTTTTGTTTTTTGGTTGTAGGGTGACTCAGGAGGCCCCCTGGTGTGCAGGAGACCAAGTGGTTTGAAATTTCTGGTTGGCATCACTTCTTTGGGTGTTGGGTGTGCTCGTGCATGGGGTGGAAGTGAAAAACACGGTT